>NW_026731991.1:175000-207352 GCF_028476545.2 Physella acuta | reverse complement strand
TTGATTTCATAAATCGTATACTTAATACATCTCTAGCATCGTTTTTAAAATTGAATACATAATTGAATACATTGACATTATTTTTTGTACATAATATATTTATATTTTCAAAAATTATAATGTCATATTAGACTTTGCATTCGTAAATCTCCGTCTTTAGCATAATTTACCACAATTAAATGCTTTAAAAAGAATAAGTTTTCTTTAAAACTATCTGATACGTGATCCTGGGTTGTCTTTTTTTTAAATTACATTTTTTTAAAAATCCCAATAGTATCCCGAACGAAGGGGGTGGGACGGGATTGTTATGGTAAAATTTAAGGTGGAGGTCTGTGGAATGATGAAGTAATGTTACAGTGTGTTGAGTTTGGAGGCAAAAGTCGTGTGTGTGTGTGTGTTATTTAGCACGTGCACAGTGCTCGAGACAGATCATTTACTCGTGACACTGACAAACGGAAATTGACACTTAGACCTGAATTTATCCCCCCCCCCCCCATTATCGCATAAAGCTAACCCTACCCCTCCTGCTTGAAAATGACGTGACACTTAAAACAACACTCCCGCTCAAAATAGTAGTTTTAAAAATATATATCTTGCGTACATTCATAAGTTAATATTACAATTTTTTTTAAAGTGTTTTTAAAAACGCGATATAAATCTAGTAGCAAAAGCTAGAATTCAGTTACTACCATTATTTTTTTTTAATTGCAAAAGTGTGTCGTTACACGTTCAACTTCTTCCCCCCCCCCCCTCCCCCACGTTACACATCATCAAACAAATTTCCGAATCCTCCTTATAGGAACTCTAAATTTATCAAGATCGTTACGTAAGAAAGTCAATACTATCTAAGCGACTAGAAGATATTTTCCAAATATTTTGCTTAACAATGAACCGGAAAAGGTTAAACCGCTTGCGTGGGTGTGTCTGTTTTTAAATACCAATAGCAATGCGGAAAATATTGGTAGAGCCTATATAAAGTGGAGCAATGTAGTGATGTCATTACGAAATCTAGAACGAAGGTATCTCCTCTAGACAGATGTCATAAGATGTAAGTTGGTCTTTAAAATATTTTTCGTGATGTTGTTGTTTCTTTTTTTTTATTAATATTTAATCTATGCTCAAAGTGTTGAATTGTTTTTAGTATATAACATGTTTAGGACTGCATTCAAAGCGTTTTAGGCCTACATTTTTCCTGCGATATCTCTTCGTCTTGAAACTAGGGTGTTACCATTATTGAAAGCGTCGTATGGGTTTTCCTTAAATGACGCCACTCACAAAAACAAAATTGTGGTATAGACATTGCTGACAGTCTTGTCTAAGTGTCGACTATTAATTTAATGCCGGCCTTTTTTTAAAAAAAAAAAATTTTTATCCATCATGTCTCCATCGTCACACGTAATTCAAGAGGGCTAAACCTTAAGAACCTTACAATGACCAAACCAGGCCCCCCACCTAAATAATGTGTATTTCCACCAGTGTTTCTTCCAGACTTTTTTCTCCGGGGGGGGGGGGCACTTGAAATCTTCGGGGGGGGGCGGTAAACTTTCTTCGGGGGGGGCGGACACTGTTAAAAGTATATATTTTCTATATAAATTATATAAATTTCGTTCGGGGGGGGGGCGGTAAAAAATTTTCGGGGGGGCTTCGCCCCCCCCCACCCCCCGAAGAGATGCCTGGAAGAAACTCTGATTTCCACTGACGTCAAACAATTTCAAGAAATTAATGATACGCCACGTTTTTCCCTCACTGTGAAGCTACATTGTTTTAAATGCAATAAATGTTAAATATGTATGTTGTTTTTATTGAACGTTTAACTCTCATCAGATTGAGGGTTTTTAGTGATATTTTCAGTGTTCAGCAGTATGCCTGATTGTTTTGACCATAAGTAAAGTTAGAACATCAGCACACTTATGTGTTATATATCATTGTGTAGGTATATGATTTGTCTTTAATATTACAGAAGGAATTTAGGTGTTAACAGTTGGTTTTAGTTTTGTAGCCTAAAAACTGATGGTTTAATTTTTAAAAATAATTTAAAACTTTAAAATCGACAGTTCGTAAGAAGAAAAATAAATAACTGATAAGAGCTATTGATTAAATTTGTATATTTTATCGTATTATATGTACAAACATGACAATTTTGAATGCACTGGGTCAAGAAATGGATTTTTCACAAATTAAATGATGTTAGGATAATCTTTACACTACTTCGATCTTTTGTTATTGAAGCTTCAATGGGGTCAGAGGCGTAGCGAGGGGGGGGGGCGGGGGGGGGGGACATATGTCCCCGGGCGCCGACCTTAGGGGGGGGGGCGGCAAATTGAAAGTTTGAGGGGGGGGTGCAAATGAAAAGTTCGAGGGGGGGGTGCAAATCGAAAGTTTGAGGGGGGGGGTGCAAATGAAAAGTTCGAGGGGGGATGCAAATCGAAAATTTGCTCCCGAGGGGGGCGCCAAATTGAAAGTATGTCCCCGGGCGCCGGGAAGGGTCGCTACGCCTCTGAATGGGGTAACCCCAGTCTTTGTGGTGTTGGTGTGTGTGATAGGTGTGCTCTAATTTTGTCGTGACGGAATCCGAATCAATATCAATACGGGTAGAAATTTTCCACGATGCTAGAAATAGCATCCAACTGCAAACTGGGATTTTCCGATTAGGCTCTTCCTTGTCTAGAGCATCAGCGAAACTGCTCAACGCACGCACGCACGCACACACACAAACACACACACACACAAACACACACACACACACACACGAGCTCAATGAAGGCGATGAAGTAATTTTCCAGTCATGTTTATGCCCACTGCATTACTTCGTTTGAATTAATTTGTTTTATTTTGGTATTTTCATCTAGGGGCTTAATGTGCGTTGCATTGGATTCCGCAAAACAGCGAAATAAATGCAAATTTAAATTAAAGCAGAAGAACCCTATGATATAGGTAATCTCAAAATGATATATTACTTCACGAAGAAAAACATAATGATATTATTATATTCATAATTAATAGCTTTTTATACATTGTTAGTTTAATATTGAATTTAGAGTAATGTTAACAGTAGACTTCTTCAAAGCAAAAAAAAAACAAAACAATAATACGTTAATCATCTAAATGTAAAGTGTTGTTGTTTACTTTGTTATTTAAAAGTTGTTTAGTATAATATACATCTCTTTTTCCAAATCCACAGCATTTACTTATAGAGAAAAAAGTCGTATAAGAAAGAATAGTTAAGGAAAAGAAAAACAAAGGAAGCACTCAGTTGAAAGCAATCAAAGACGCACATACACGAACCAGTCAATTCAATAACCATGGCAAAAAGTGCTCACAATGATGTGAAATTGCACCCCACCCAAGTAGCAGGTGTGCTGTGGGTGAAGTTCAAACAAGAAATGTACCGTTTGGCTACTTTCTCCACCTACCCGACTTCCAGCATGAAATCAGCTCTTCTATTGGCCAGAGACGGATTTGTTTACATTGGCACCGGAAAGGACGACGACCTCGTGATTTGTGGCTTCTGCTGTGCCACGAAAAAAGAATGGAGCTTTAGTGATGACGTGACGGAAGTTCACCGCCAGATGTCGCCCAACTGTTCTTTAGTTAACGGTAGCCCATGTGAGAACATACCCCTTGAGTGTACTGCCACCAACACACGAATCCTGCAGTCCATGATCGAATCCAACGAAGGTATAGAGCTCGATGCTGCTATGTTTCCAAGTCATCCTACAACGCTGCAGATTGAAAATCAAATATCAAATTCTTTGAGGGAGTATCCTGAAATAGCAGAAGTAAGAAGAAACGAAGAAGACACAGCTTTAATAAATGAAGATAGGAATTCCCCCAGAACAAATCATTCTACACAGCTGATACCTTCTCGTACGGTAACCAGAGAAAACACAACAACAGAAGAGATATCTACAGAGCAGCCAGCAGATCTATATATAGAAAACAGAACCAGCACAGCGGCGTCACCAGCTCAAAGTACCACTTCCTCAGCACCACTCGCTACCATCTCCACAACCCCTCCCCGCACAACACAGAATGAGGCCAACACCACTCCAACCGGAAACACCACCCAACCACAATCAGCCAATCAAAATAGTCGCAGAAACGGCCGAAACCCGACGTACGCTGAGCTTGGTATAATCACAGAACGACCAAAACGGTTGGACTACGCTCTGAAGGTCAAACGACTGGAGAGTTTATCTGCCTGGCCCAGCCGTCATCATCTGGTCAAGGAAGATCTGGCCGAGGCTGGCTTTTATTACGGGGGTCAGTTGGAGTAAATAATCTGTTTTTATATTCGTTATACACTTTTACTGACTTATATTAGCTAGCAGAAAGTAAAGTAATTTGTCTTTCTGAGTTGTTTTTTTTAAGTTTAAAAAGTTTTATTGTATATCTCTTTTAAACTTCAAATTACATAATAAAATACTTTCCTTTAATATTTTCTGTACATTGAATGTTCCCCACAGGTTACGGTGACTGTGCCAGGTGTTTCTACTGTGGTGGTGGACTCAGGAACTGGGAAGATGAAGATGACGTGTGGGTAGAACATGCCAGATGGTTCCCTAAGTGTGCGTACATTCGACAGACCATGGGCCAGGTGTTTGTGGACACAGTTCAGGAACTGAACAGAGAGTTCGACCAGGTGAGCACTTGCTAGGAGTATTTTCTCTGCTTGTAGTTTAACATTTTTTTTATATGAGGGTTAGTAGAGTAAGTTTAGTACCATTTAAAATGAAAAATAAAAATACTTATATTATCAATATAAAAACACATTTTACCTAATAGATCTAGATTAAATACCAAGCAAATTGTATTTTCAACTTATGTAAAATATTTTTTTTTTGTTTTTAGATTTCTTTCGCGATGGTAACGAATAAAATAGGATCAGCCCACTTATCTTTTCACACAGGTAAACCTTTTTATTTTTATTAAACACAAAAACATTAACAGATTTACATTGTTAATATTGTTGTGAATACAATAGTAATAAAACACTTTATGTTTTAACTCTTGTATTCGTATCTTGATGCAGACCCCAGCACAAACCCCTTATCACGTGACGCAGCTGTTAGAACTGTTGTTGAACTGGGATACGTACTTGATGATGTGGTAGGAGCGGCACAGAGGATAAAAGAAGATGGTAAGATGGCTTGTCTTGTTTTAAAATATCACATCTTTTATTGTTGTAGTCTAGAAATGAACAGTAAGTTAATGTTACATAGGCCTACATATAAGCCTACTTTTTAGATACATTTTACTCACCTGAATATTTTAAACTATGTTTTCTTTTTCTCTGCCTCCCCAGGAGCTCAAATATCATCAGACACCATAATTGAGAGATTAGCTAAAGATGGGAAGCGTTCTAGCCGACAGTCAACAGAAAGATCGGCAACAGCAGGTACATCAACTGAATCAGCTGCTTACAAAGGTAAGATTCAAACAAAATATTTTATTATAAAGATGATTTCTTAACTTTAGTTTTCATAATTGTTATTTGTTATCAGTACAGTTTATTTAATCAAATGTTATATTAGACCTAATGGAATATATAATAATATATAAACATTTTTTGTATAAGGCCTATTGGAAGATGTAAACATGTTTTTGTATTGGGCCTAATGGAATATGTACATATGTTTTTCTATAGGGCCTAATTGAATACCTAAACATTTTTGCATGCCTTAAGCTAATGTAATAACCCATGAATATTTTAAACTCTGTCTCCAGAAAGTCTGTCGAGGATAAAAGAAAGAAACAACCAGCTCCGTCAACAAACTGTTTGTAAAATTTGTATGGACAGAGAAGTGGCCGTGGTCTTTCTGCCCTGTGGTCATCTGGTCTCCTGCAGTGATTGTGCTGCTGCCATGAAAGATTGCCCAGTCTGTAGGAAGGTGGTCAAGGGGACAGTTCGAGCTTTCATTGGTTAAAAGACCGAAAATGTAAGTATCAAAATAATTTTATTTTCAAGTACCACGCGTTTACCATTCAGTAATCAAATTGGTTTTCCTTTTCGTTTAATGAATTTTACTTTTTTGTAAAATTCATTGTGGGTAACAAGTATGTTTTCTTACAGAAAATGGTTCCACATATTTAAGTAAGTCTGACGAGAATTACCACAGTCCTCCCACGAACACCTTAGGGTGAGGCTTTAGCTTCGAACCACCAACTATCCCTGTGGCTGTACAGCCCATGGCAGGCTTTGGTCACTTGGCCAGCTTCTCCCACTCGGATTTGTCTTCCCCTTCCACATCTGGACTCCAAATCATCGACCCATTAGACTTTGCTTGAATATGACCTTTTATTAAACTTAAAAGAAATATTTACTTGAAGTAATAAAATATATTTTGTGTTCAACCTATGTTAATTATCTCATTGTTGTTTTATATTAAAACCCATCAATGATTTTAACCTCATGAAAACAAACGTATTCAAATATATATTTATATTATGTATTTTTTTTTATAATTAATGATTACCCTTTGGTGCTGGCTTTTAGAATGTACATCGGTTTTAAAAATGTAGAGGCCTTGATGTTTTTATGTTTCTTGTGTCTTGTACTGTGCTTGTGTGAGATCTTCTGCATATTTCTACAGCATGTTTTCATTATCAACTTGTTTCTATCAAATATGTACAATAAACAATTGCGTATAGATTTAGATTGTTTCTGTCTTTTCGTTGGTTTTGGATTGGTAATACATGTTCTTGATTTCTTGAACTTGACATATTTTTAAAAATTAAAATATGCTTTCTTTCTTTGGTTAAAATTTTTAAAAAATATTACTTTTTTTATAATTTGTCTTTTTAGGCATTCTAATTATTTATCAGTTATTTAATTAAAAACAAAAAAAAAGTATATCGATCGGAGAAAGACTTGTTCTTGATTTCCTGAATGTGAATATTGTTTTAATTAAAATATGCTTTCTTTCTTTTTATTAAAAAACTAATAATAATTTTTTTAAAATTTTCTCTTTAGGTATTCTAATTAATTAATTAGTTAATTAATTAAAAACAACAAAAAAGGATATCGATTGGAGAAAGACTAAAATCCAGAGGAAAGTTAACAGCAATACTAATCCTAATAGTAAGTATCATAATTTTTTTTTTTTTTTTTTTTTTTTAATTTACTTTAAAACTAAAGGTTCCTCTCATGACTCCCCCATTAAAAATAGAATACAAGAAATTATGAACGGACCATAATCTTTCTATATACTCTAAAATACGAAACTGCAAATGAACAGATAATAATCATGATTATTAAAATAATAAATTACTATGGAGATCATCAAAAAATATTTAAATCTGAGTCTGCATTATCGATCATATGCCTGGTGTGGTATTCAGTAGAGCACATAAACAAATGCACATCGTCTTATGAAATGCATAGTGAATCACTACCTTATTAACTTTGACAAACATTTGGACATTGATGCAACTGAAGTAATATTTGACGTATAATTTTTTAAGTGACTGGCTATTCTTTTTTTGTTGTTGCTGTTGTTGAAACATTTACATTATTGAAAACCGACATTGGTTTAATAAAGACAATCTAGCTTTATTTTGTACTTCCTAAGGTAAGAAAAATGACAAAAAACATCCTAACTAGGGGTTGGTCTTGGTTTTTATTGCGAAGTGGGAGGGGTGTGCTTACATACGTTTACTAGTGAATGTACAAGTTTAAACAAACATAATAGTGTTGGGAATCCTGCAATAATTGGAAGCTGAACAACAACACTGCTGTATATCGCAGAGAGACGTGTGGTTAATTTGGCCACACCATACACGAACAATCCTCGAAGGTATTCGACAACGGCCTTTCTACACAGTGTGGTAAATATTACCACACAATACTGGAACAATCAACATGATATTTTACTGTCTTCTAAACGGTGTGGTCAGCAAGCACTATGCCCAGCCGCCTTTACTGTACCCACCATAAGTCAGGTACCCATCAGAGCAGGGTGGACTCAGAGATCCGAACCCGAGACATTCGGATTATCAATCACTCCCCGTGTTTTACTCTATTTATATTGTAAGTGGTTAGGGATAAGGTTAGGCACAGGGAACTTCTTATGATGGTGTATGTGGATAGAGAAAGTTCAACTGACCTCTAAAGTGGTGGGGGGGGGAGTAGAGGGGGAAATGACGGCAGGGTGGAGCACTTACGGGAGATTATCCCTGGGCATTTGAAGAAGGAGATGCGTACAATGTAAACGCTTACCATATAAGGAAGTCGGCCAAGATCAGACCGTGTGTAGCACAGCAGCAAACAATGACTCCACTTTTCAAGGAATCTGTACTGTATTTTGTACTGTGACTCGCCCAGGCGAATCACTTTAATTTGATGGCTATTAAAAATAAACCAGGAAATGCTATATATAGCAACCACTGAAAAAACTGCAAATATTGACACACTGTAGCTGTTGTCTCATGCACCTTTGGTTACAAAATATACATTCAGATCTGACGTCATTCGTGGAATAAAGACATAACGTTTAGAGTAGAACATTTTTCGAATATTTGAAAATGTGCTACTTTTACACGTATTCAATTTTTAAAATAAATAAAACTACACATTGATGTGAAAGGTACACAAGATTAGATAAATGAAACTATATATAACCTTCAAACCGTACCAGGAATTGCTTTACCATTTTTCCTTGAGGGTATTTTCTAACCCAAATAATAAAAACCATAGTAAAAACACCTAACATTGGTCTAAATTTCCCTAAATTTCTTGAATGAAGGACCTAAAAACTAGGAAGTTTAACGCCTTTTACCTGCGTGTTTTGTAAACATTACAACTGGTAATAAGATTTCTTATAAAATATGACTTTGCATTGTAGCTGGTCTATTTGTTTATCTCCCTTTTTGCAGTAAAATTAAAACTTAAGATATATCTAGCATCAATTATAACTTAACAATATGATACGACACGGAAAATAAATATAGGAAAAAATAATCAATATGTAAATATGGTTTTTGTGGTTAACATAATCTGCATATTTAAATAATAATCGCAAGGAAGCAACGAAAAATCATGTCAGGAAACTGCTAGTTGTTTTTTTTTTAATTTGGTTGTTGTTTTGTTTTTTTAATGTTTTCTTTATATTTTTTTAAATACCTAAAATATAGTTAAGTAATATTAATAAATTGGAACTAAAATTTCCTAAAATTGTACACATTTTTCCTCTATGTAGAGATGAAGGTTTTTAAGCTCAAATCTTAAACATTTCAAAGAAAAGTCAAACACTCTGTTGAAAATTGGGCTGTGATCGTTTGGTTTATAAAATAGTGCAGAAACAATGGAAATGAAAGGCATCCGCATTACATGTGCAATGAATCAAAAGCTGAGTACGTAATAAGAGAATAATAATAGTTTTATTATATATTAGCCTCTCTTGTTGTTTCCACGTTTGCTAATTTAAATTTTAAAAATAATGCGTTCTAAAATCCTTTGAATTATTTACTGTAGCTAACTATTAAATGTTATTTCTTTTTTTCCAGATGAACGACCTTATAAGGAAACATGACGTAAAAATGCTTGTGTTGGCGTTCTACGTACAGTGATTCACCCATTCGTGCAGATCGACTTTTTTTTTTACTTGACCCAGGAAGAGACTAAACTAAATATAGCATCCAATAATTTATATAGCAGTTGTAAACCATTGACATAAATCTTTGACGTAGGGTATTAAATATAAATAGTGTGGGTGTCGAATATAAATGACGTCACCTTTTCCAAAGAATTTTACCACGCCCCACTGTCATACATCTTGACAAAAAGTCAGTTCTTCCCATTCGATTATGTAATAACTTAGCCGACCCCTTCCTAATGGGAAATTTTTTTCATTTTTTTAAACATCGATTTCTTTCTTAAATATGAAACGTGCCGGGCCGACGATTGGTAGATCTATAGTGAACCATTTTAATACAACTTACAAAGTGTAAAAGATACATAATAACAGCTTTCAGTTTTTGAAAATCGTTACTTTTTAAATATGTTTCAGTAGGAGTTCACACTCGTCATATTTTATCTTAAAAGCCCAAACCCCGATGGAGAGTGAATTAATTTTTACTTCCAGAAAGCAAGAATTTTTTTAAATTATAAAAAAAGAAAGTCATAGCGCAATGGTACAAAGGGACTAAGACTTGTGCTATTTATAACTGTATAAACAGGTCAACCGTGACCAGATGTTTTCAGGGGTATTTCCCAGCGGTGATGTGACCTACTTTCAATTTTAAATACATTTTAGTGGCATTTTATTTTTAAAGCTTCAAAGTTGTATTATTTTACCATTTTCAGTAGTAACTTTTAGAATTTCCAATTAACTTTTTTTTGCGCCCACTTTTCCCTCAAAAGTGATCATGTCAAAATAAAACACTGTGGCTTATTTGTTGAAGACTTTATTTAACAAAATTGTTTAGATGTTTAGATTTTATTTTACTTAATTATGTTATTCTTTTTCAAGATGTTATTTATTTTTATCCTTAAATACTTTTTTTTTCAAATTTGATTAATAGTGGATTTGTGTTTTCAATTTCATAAATTATAATTAGAAATATGTCAATACTACAATTCATATATTACACAGTCTACAGTTTTAAAAAAAATTGCCACGACTACTTCTTTAAAAACAAAACAACTGTTTTTTTCATTCCTTGATGACATTTCTCTGGATGATAATTTCTAAAAAAAAAATTAAAAGAAGAGCGTCAACAAAATAAAAAATAGAATTACTTATGTTTTTTTTTTGGTTTGTTTATTTACGTGTTTCACCGTTGTTATATTAAACTACAGTACAAAATTACCGACAACACATTTAGACGTAGTAAAAGTTTGTCTAATTTAATTTATATTTACATTGCAAAATAAGATGGAATACATCTAAACGAAACTCGGCAAATGTTACTTAAAACAACACTAATAGATTTAATATCAAAGTGTCACTCAATGTGTAAACCCCACTAGTAAAACACAACGAAAGTAAGGTCAAGATTGTGATGAAAGTGGAGCGAAGATGGAAAAACAAAATACATGATACAACAACCAGAGATAACGAAACTGGAAATGGTTATTGGGTGAGGAACAAGTTAACGCCTTCTGGTTGGTGCGATAAAATGACCACAAATAACACGGATGCCTTGTCCTGTTAACGTTAATTAAAGAGATCCATACAACTTTCTTATCAAACTAATATGACTAAAAATTTCTAAAAAGTGAAGAATTAATCGTCAAAAGTGTGAAAACTACTTACCATAAATGTATTAAAAGTTGTATTTCTTTGAAGTAACAACGGTTTTATTTGCAAATTTGATCAATGGCTAGATTTGTACCATTCACCGTTGCGATGCTGTTTAAACAAAGTTAATGGCATAACTGTGTCAAATCTATACAGTGTAACTGGCAGGGTTTTGTAATTGGTGGTGTTTTAATTTGTCAACATATTTTTAAAAATATAACTAAATTCATTGTATAAACAGTTATATCTATCGTGTTGATCTTGATAAAAATCGGTGTTTACAACACTACGAGTTATGAAACTGAAAGAGAAGCCGACGTGAGCTAAAGCAGATGGGCGACATTGTCATTGTGTGGGTTCTGAAACCGATCGATCTCTTTGTGAGTCTTTTTAACACAGTCAAAACAATAAAGCTAAGACAGTATGGGCCTTTCAAATGAGTTAACGCTCTATCCAAAACAATATTGAAAGGCACTGTGCTTGGAAGGAGAAGAATGAGAAGGTAAAGACGTCACAGGTTGGGTGACATCAAGGTTTAATAATCGAACACCTTGTGCCACCGTGTTCCTTTTGTATGGTGCTATTGAAAACGAATGTCAGTGCCATAGTGCTCAATGGGAAGCCTGGGTTGCTGCAGGACATCCGACCACCGGGACGCTGACGAACGCGCCTGATTCGGTTTAGTCAAGGATTTGAGAGGCCCATTGTATCCGTAGTTTATTGCACATTTTAAAAAATGCGTGGGCGCCGTAGTGCTCACGCAAAATTCGTAGGCGCCGTAGTTCTCACGGAGCCCGATGCGATAATTAGCACCCAGCCGGGGGTATCGGAAAACAAGCCTAATTTGCTTTAGTGAACGGTTATTGTAGCCAATCGTATACATAGTGTATCGCACATTTAAAAACGAACGTAATCGCCATAGAACTCACGGGAAAGCCGGGGCGCCAAAACGCACACCGGCACGAGGCCGTCCCTTCGATATTATCCCCCCCCCCCCCCCCCACAGAACCTTCCCAGGACAATTCTCAACAACTTCCCGAATTTCCGAGGGGATCTTTTGAAAGGCATAGTATTGCATATAGGACACACACACAAACATAGTATGTATATATATATATATATATATATATATATATATATATATATATATATATATATATATATATATAATTATGGTAATAAATAAATAAATATGAAAATCACATAACATGAAATTTCGATGTCCCAACAAAACAAAACTGCTGGAAATTATTTATCTTTACCTTACATCACCGCTTGCAGACCAACATTTCAGTTTGATTCCAGGATAGATAATTATTTTTCACTATAAATAGGCGTATCAGTATTCAACAGGTCCTTTACTTTCAGTAGCGCCGATCATTTCTAGTGATAAATCATTTAAAACTGGGGATTTCCCAAACGATCCCATTAAATCTTTTTGTCTTCCACTTCCTAATCAGTTTCGTTTGGTCGAAATATCATTAAGCTCATCTATTCATGAATTCTCAGTTTCAAAGTGTGATGAAATAGGTACCATTGCAACATTCAGTAGCAATGCAGTTATCTGCAGGGATTTCCCTTCTTAAATTTTTAAATAGGGTAAGGTTAACCCGTAGCTAAAAATAATCTGATCTAGTTTCAATATAATTTTACAGAAGTAAAAGTATAAAACAAGTTAAATTTTGCGTCTCTTGTAACAATTTATCAAGCTATCAGGGTAACAAGACTTAAAAACGGAAAACAATTAAAATAAAACTAAAAACATAAAAAAGTTAATGGTAAAAATTTTGACTTAATTTTTTAAAATGTTATTTCTTGTTTTGAAGAACAGTTTTCAATGGTTTTGTTTATTTAGGATATTTTTTAGTTTTAATGGCTAATTTTGCTTGTTTAGGTAGAGCAGTTTTTAATATTCTTTATCTAAACATTAGGGCATAATCGCAAGCTATGTTAAGAAACAGCTTCGCGGATTTGCTTCGCTGATTTGCTTCGCGGATTGGCTTCGCTTGGGTTAATTTAATACAAAAACCCGCGGCATAAATATTCAAAACACAATAACAAAATTCGACCTCAAATTATGCATTAGAATTAAAAATTTCAGATTCGGCAAGTTTAATTTTTAAAATGTATTATGTTATATTGTAGATTATAATCATAAAGCATTTATAGTGACAATGATATAAACTTGATATATAAAAGCTCAACGAATACATTTTAAAAAAAGATTTACTGTGCGAAAAGAAGTGTGGGTGTGTGGGGGGGGGGGGGTAGTCTAGTTAAAACGATACGCTGGGGTATGAGTACTTTGTGGCCGTTATTTATATCTATTTTTAGAATGATGAAGGAGGTTTAGACAAAAACACCCGTTTTAAAAATATGATTTCAAATTTTAAAGTGGTAATATTGCTTAAAAATGTATATTTTGTTCTATTTCTATATTTTAATAATGTTTTTATGTAAACATTTTTTTAAATTCCTATTTGCAGATTGTATGGCAGAGGCCCATATAAACATTTCAAACCAACAAGCAAAAGTGTTTCCATCGGAAGTTCAAGGCATATCATGGGTAAAGTTGAGGATGGAAAGATTTCGATTGGCTACATTTAAAAACTATCCGGCACGCTGTGGGAAATCTCCCATTGTTCTTGCTCGTGACGGCTTTGTGTACGTGGGGCAGGGGCGGGATACTGATGATGACGTCATGTGCTATTTTTGTCAAGCGGTCAAGGGTGGCTGGCGGTATTTCGACGACACTAATACAATTCATAAAGAGTTGTCTCCTGGTTGTCCCATGGTCACTGGTCAGTTTTGTGACAATGTTCAGATGGTGTGTAATAACGTGAACACACATGCAGGGGAGACTACTATCAATGTGCTACAAGTACAATGGGAGTTAACTCTGTTAAATTCACGGAATATTTCGGGTGAAACGTTTTCGACACAAAACGTAAATAATAACACAGTGCAATCAGTTTCGGATAATTATTTAACATTGAATGAAAGAAATACTCAGACAGAGATTCAACAAAATGGATCGTCAGTAACTTCGTCTTTTTCCATTTTGCCTTCATCAACTAATTTAACTGCTGTACCAACAGTGAGTTTACCCACAACTGTACCACAGACTGTACAAACACATACGGTAGTATCCAACTCAAACCAAGTACCAACAGCTACCCCACAAGAAAGTGCTACAAACCTATTTTCTAGTCAAACCGGAAATACCATCCAACCACAACCAGCCAATCAAAACAGTCGCAGAAACGGCCGAAACCCGACGTACGCTGAGCTTGGTATAATCACAGAACGACCAAAACGGTTGGACTACGCTCTGAAGGTCAAACGACTGGAGAGTTTATCTGCCTGGCCCAGCCGTCATCATCTGGTCAAGGAAGATCTGGCTGAGGCTGGCTTTTATTACGGGGGTCAGTTGGAGTAAATAATCAATGTTTTTCTATTCGTTATACACGTATACTGACTTATATTACTACCTTTATTGTGTGGTTTTTTTTTTTAAGTTTTCAAAACTATTTATTTATTTTTTCTTTTAAAATTCAAATTACATAATACAAAACTTTCCTTTAATATTCTCTGTTCATTGAATGTTCCCCACAGGTTATGGTGACTGTGCCAGATGTTTCTACTGTGGTGGTGGACTCAGGAACTGGGAAGATGAAGATGACGTGTGGGTAGAACATGCCAGATGGTTCCCTAAGTGTGCGTACATTCGTCAGACCATGGGCCAAGTGTTCATTGATGCGGTACAAACGTTGAACAAAGACTTTGATCAGGTGACTCATCATTAGACGCTTACGTTAAATTTGTGTGTGTTTTAAAGTTAATTTTTACTCCCATAACTTTACTCAAATCGTTAAAAAAAAGTGTACTATTGAATGAAAATCTAATAACATTTTGACTTACGAAAACATAAGGACCGTTACGTGCAAATACACGCATATATATATATATATATATATATATATATATATATATATATATATATATATATATATATATATATATATATATATGATGCGATTTATTTCAGATTTCTTTTCAAATGGTGACAGAAAAAATTCGAACCGAATTCCCAGCATACCGCCAAAGTAAGTATGACCCACATATTTGTATCGCTAGTGATAGAATACTATGAAACATTCAGTCCAACTTTTTACATACATTGATCGTAATGGATGAAATTAAAACTATCTTCTCTAGGTTCCAACGACAGTTGTTTGTCACGAGATGCAGCTGTGAGAACCCTTGTAGAGATGGGGTATAAGCTGGAGGAAGTGGAAGAGGCTGCTAGAGTTGTTAAAGAGGAAGGTAAACACGTTTTTTTTTCAATACATGTGTTTTATAGAATGATGATTTAAAAATAGACTAAAGTTACAGTCAGTATACATTTTACATGGCGCACAAGTAGTGAATGATGTTTTATGTTACTAAATACAAATAATTATTTTAATACAGCTGGACAAATATCTGCCGATGATATTTTAGAAAAACTAAGAAAAGACGGAAAGCAGCGAGAAAATAATAATAATCCAGCTAGGAGACAAAGCGAATCTACTGTTCAGGTGGACCCATTAACCTATCAAGGTAATGTACAATTCAAGTTTAACATTTATTACTTAAGTTAGGGATTGGTTATCAATGAAAGAGGGAAAGTACTCTATTTCCATGATTTATTTTCTCGAAAATTTTAATATTCACAGAAATGTATTATTGGACTTAATTTATCATAATTAGAAATTAACATTTAAAATTTATTTCCATGTGCTAATTAAATGTATTAATAGCGACAATGCATTGTATGTAAATATAATCTTTATATCCAGAGAGTCTGTCGAGGATAAAAGAAAGAAACAACCAGCTCCGTCAACAAACTGTGTGTAAAATTTGTATGGACAGAGAAGTGGCCGTGGTCTTTCTGCCCTGTGGTCATCTGGTCTCCTGCAGTGATTGTGCTGCTGCCATGAAAGATTGTCCAGTCTGTAGGAAGGTGGTCAAGGGGACAGTTCGAGCTTTCATTGGCTAAAAGACACAATTTTTAATGGTCAAACTAAATGGGAGAGTGGGGACATTAATATGTTAATCGTGTGCGGCATTTTAAAAATAATACAATCAATTTTAAATCAAACAGCCTATTAATTATAATTACTATCCAATATTTGAATACCTTTATTTATTTGTACAAGAAATAGTTATATGATTTAAAACAACTGTTTATATATATTGAAAAATTTGAAAATATGTAAAAATTTTTACATAATTAGTTATAATTTTATAATATATTTTATACAGCCAATAAATATTAATTATAATTACTATCCAATATTTGGATAACTTTAATTATTTGTACATCAAATAGTTATGTGATTTAAAACAAATGTCTGTATATATTGAACAATTTGGAAATATGTAAATTTTTACACAATTAATTATAATTTTATAATATATTTTATACACCCACTAAATATTAATTATAATTACTATCCAATATTTGGATAACTTTATTTATTTGTACATCAAATAGTTATATGATTTAAAACAAATGTCTATATATATTTTAAAATATGAAATACTTTTGACATAATTAATTATAATGTTATAATATTTTATACACCCGCTAAAAATTCTATTCAGCATTTATTTGTAAATGTGGTGCAATACAAACTATGATATAATGTTTTACAGCATTAAAAATCTCCTGTGATATTTACTATTGAGTTGTAATATTTAAATTGTGATAACTATTATTTATTTTGATGTTTTTGTTAACTCAGTTTGTTACTTATCCGAATGTATAATAAAAACGAATGTAAGATATAAAAACCAGTGTTTTCGTAATGCTTTTAAGTTTAGATGACTAGGACGAAGCAGCATTGAGTCATCTTGATAATATGCTGATGTCATAATTGAAGTCGCAGCTTACTATCTAGCTCGCCCAAACATAATATCAACGAGCACACACTAGAAGCCACTAGTAATATTTTAAGTCTTAAACTAAAGTGGTGTAACATCTGTAGCGTTTCTGTTCGGCAATCAATAGACATTTTAGGAAAATCAATGACTGTGTTGTTTGATGGTTTAAGAAGCATCATATCCAAGTATATCTACCAATCGTAATATGAAAGATTGCCGTAGGTATATTCATATTTTTAAAACATAATTCTCATTTTTTTTATGACAGTTTATTTGGCTTTATGTATTATTAGAGTTAATTTATAATTGTTTTGATAATTGTTTTGATAAACACGGGTGTTATATCTTAAGATAAATAACCAAAGTTTCTTTTAAAAAAAAGACAAAAACAAATGTCAGGAAAAACATGTCTGCTGGGATATTTTTTAGAAGTAGAAGAATATGACATATATTTTTATTCATTTATTTATTCATGTTTATACGCTTACACACACTTACACTTAAACACACATATATTTGTTTTATTTTTTAAAAAATGCTAATTCAACACTCTTTTTAGTGGTTGAAATTTTTATTTAATGACATAGCACTTCAGCAATTAGAATTCAAATTAAATTTGTAACAGCAAAGAAATCGTAAATTCAGATGAATGAAGTTTTGGTCTAATTAATTCAAGATGCAGAACAGAAAAATAGTCAGAACAAGATTTTCCAAAAGTCCAAAAATATCTAGGCATGGAGTTTATCGGCCAAAGCTGAAGGGGTAGCAGAGGTTACCTCCACACAGACTTGGGCAACATACGCCACCGCCACAATCAGCGTCAGTTGTGCAGAAAATGCCGCCACATGTTCCTATTCCGCCGCCTGTGGTAGACTGTGAAAACAATGCGAAGTATTCGTAAGCCAAGTTCTGTAATATGTGTACTTACAAACTAACACGCTAAATATAATTGTATACCTCATGTTTAAGCTAAAAAAAAGAATAACTAGGTCATGGGGTTTAAATTTGCATTGTTATTTAAAAACTTTATCTGCAAAGTTTTGTAAACAAATAATTATCGATCACGGAGTTCCTGTACAGCCAATCAATATTTGTCTTACGAAAGTAGAAACATCCAGTTATAACTTAGGCTTGATGAAAATAAATAGAAATGTAGCCTTAAACTCAACAAATTATTTTGAAGTTCTCTGAATTTGCACCCTTTAAAGCATTTTTTCTAAAAATATAAAATTTCTACATTAATTTTAGGCTTAATTTTTTATTTTTTATTATTTTGACGGTCTAAATCTAAAATAGCACGTTTTTATTCCATGTCAACAACATGATGGAAGGATTCTCGTCAACTCACTCGCCTCCATTGATTTTATAAATTTTTCTATCACAGATTCCAAATTTTCTACTTTACTAAGAAGTATATAAATTTTAATGAAGTAGTTTTTGTTCAGGTAAAATCAAGACTTTGAGAAATCTAAAAAGCTGTTATAGAGTATGTGTAAAATTAGACCACATTTAAGTGTTGTTATAAAGGTTAAAAACACCTAACATATCAAGTAAAGCTGTTTTAGTTAATATTTTTTACTTTAACAGATGCCAAATTTTCCTACTAAATAGAAGTGTATACATTTAGAGTAGTTTTTGTTCTGGTAAAATCAAGACTTTGAGAAATCTAAAAAAGTCTGTTGCCCGGGGGTAACAAACAAAGTACTGACCGGACAGGCTAGGGTCTGGCAACTGTCACCTGTGTAGCCAGAGGCACAAACACAAGTGGCCACATTGGAAACTACGGTGCAGGTTCCACCATTCTGACAGACGACGCCATCACAGGGGTTGGGGGGTACTGATGCAAAAGAAAGATAGTTTAAGACTATCATAAAAACATGGATTAAACTAAATAAATATACCGTCAATTAAAGAACATCTAATAGTGAATAAAACACTTGAAATCTTTGATAATTCCAGAAGTTTTTGTTTCCACAATTACGATTACAACGAGACAAAATCAATGACTAGTGTAATGATTGTAGCACTATTAAAAGATCATGTATATAACACTGATAAAGTCAAATGATATCTTATATACGTAATAGCGTATGCTAGATCTAAAACAATTACTTAAATAAATAGTGAAATAATTACTAAAACAATTAAACTTGATAAACTGCGGTCAAGTTAAATTCGCAAAAGATTTACCAATCAAAGTTCCACAGTAGGTGCCTGTGTAGTTTACAGTACACCGACAATAGGCCCTGCCACTTTTTTCATAACATGTTCCACCGTTAAGGCACTTGATCTTTGAGCAAGCCGCTAATGTAATAAAGGAAAAAAAATGTAAGCTGGTTTTCAAGGTAATTTTTATATATCTTGGTTAATGTTTAAATATACATTTATGAAATAATTTGGTAGCTGATACTTACATGACTCCACCATCTGTAACATATAATATAATCAAAATGAATATATATATATATATATATATATATATATATATATATATATATATATATATATATATATATATATATAGGCGTATAGTTTTTTTTACAAACACCCTATTTTAAATATTATACTTTAACATTGTTACAGTATCAACTGAGTAAAGGCAATTTACCGATAAGTATGTCAGCATCAATCCAACCTGTTTAAAAATATAATTTAAGCTGTACAAATATTATTTTGAAAAATTTCGTTTATATAGAAAAATATCCATAATAAACATCACAATCCAGTCAGGATAGAGGCTTATAAAAATTATTTTGTTAAGAAAAAAATGTGTATTACCTTGCTGAAGTAAAAATGTTAAAACACGATAAATAATGTAATTATTTACTGTTTTATTGGTGTTACTTAGATGGTTATTCTAAATGACGTGACCAAAATTACTTACCAGCAGGAGGAACTTGTAGCAGCTCATGATTGTATTGTTACTGCAGCTGAAAATTCCACACAGGCGAGGTAACTCAATCTTCAAGTAAGGGAGATAACTTTCACCAGATGCAAGACAACTTTGACAAGGATGTAAAGCTCTGTTTTATTTCATGGGCTGTGACTGAAAACCACTCAAGCAGAACGAGACAGGGGCGTCTCTCGTTACAATAGTTTTATCATAGCTTGTTGGATTATATCATCGATCATCGCGCATACTGTGTGTATTAAATTTACAATTTTACATGATGTTACTGTAGTACAAAACTGCTGGAGAAAAGGGTCTTCTATGGGGTCTATCAAAGTAGGGAATCTATAAAAACTTTAAGACATAGTGACAGCTCCTAGTGACACATTTTCTGCACGAAATATCTACAGAGTAAACTCTTTATTGATACGTCGTTCCTAATAACTATCAATAAGTCGTGTACCGTCTAATTACCTTTATTAACATTTAACCTGACTAGGTCATTATAAATGTTACCTAACTTTCAACATCTCATTTACCAAACTATGGCATAGAAATCATTTGATATTTTTATAAGGAACATTCAGCAAACCAAACACTTAACATATCCAGTTCTAAAGAGAGCAAACAAACACGTTATTATTGCTCTACCTTCAATAATTACAGCTTGAAAACATGATTTATTTGTTTGGTTTACAGTTTGCGCCAAATTAAAAATAAACGGTTTTTTAGTTAATTTTTTTGTTTATTACTTTTTTTTCTTACCCACATTCCGCCAATCCTTGTACATTAATAGCTATAATATTTTGTTTCCGAAATTATTATAGAATCTCCACCTCAATCCCCCCCCTCTGATGTTTCTGTGGAAGAAACGCCCCTGCCATCAACTCAATACATCCAACTCTCGAAAACAGTTTGACTTCAAAGAAAACAAAAATACATTTATTGTATTTTAACGAAGCAATCAAATTACGTTACATAAACTCCTTTGTAACATTTGTGATAAGCTTCAATGAATTTTGTTTTTCAAAAAGCGAGTGGGAAGGCTAATTCAGTTTTAAACTCAGATATCCCAACCCACCCACCCCCCTCCCCAACCCACACTAGCGTTAACTCATTACTTTGTTAATATATTATTTGTGTTACCTATTCATGACAGAAAATTGAACAGAACTTTTTTATAAATTGCAATTCCTTTTTCATAACGAAAGAATAATTGAAGGTCTTTAATTACATTTCATCAATTATAATTGAACCTAAGTTTAATGACAATAAGATAAACCTTCACTAAACTTACTGATGTGATTTGTATCAGCAGGTAATAGCTGCATGTTGTACTTTTTAATTTTTGTAAGATTCTAAACCAAAAATGAATCTAAATATAGTATTAACGCAATGTGTTAAACGACACGTTAATAAGAAAGCAACTGTTATATCGGTGCATATTTTGTACATATATAGATATTAATGTATACTGAAAATATCTGTCCAGAGAGTTATTTAACTACAACAAAGAATTATTTATTTTGTGAAAAAAATTGTTTTTAAAAAATCGACAATTTTATCTTTTAGGTTTTTTGTTAGTCAGTTATTTTTATCAATGTTGTCTCGCTACAAGCCTAAAAAACACAACTGTATAAAAGCGGTAATCAATAATGATAGCAGGCTAAGAAACAAAGTGAAAAATAAAATTCACGCCATTGAATGTTCTTTAGAATACACCTATCACGGAATGCTAAACTAACCATTACGACACGTTCACAAGTGCCTAGTTTAAGTTCACTTGACTGTTCATTTACCAATGAGCCTATTTCTGTTTGTAATCTTTAAATCAAGGTAAATAAACTAAAGATCTTCTGATCTACACTTTTTTTTCTCGACAAACATATTTCTAATGTTATCTTTAAATTTCATCTAAGAACCTGAAAATTAAGAGATGTATTGATATTCTTTTTCATCATTACCCGTTCGTGCACAAAACACATGGTGCAGACAAAGTATTGTTCATCTTAGAGACCTCGGCATATGAATTGATAGTGTGGTCAGCTCTATGCCTAGCCGCCTTTGTTTCCCTAACATAAGTTAGGTACCCACCAGAGCTGGCAACGTTCCACTGATTTGAACCCGTATTCGAACTCAAGACACTCTGTTAACGGTTAGCTCTCTCTACCGCAAGGCCATGCCGTCAGTAATTGATATATTTACCAAACATAATTTCACGACGTAAAAACAAAAGCGACATCTGGTGGAGACGACTAGTGATGTTGATTTAATGTTCAAGATCAAAAGAAGAAAACTTTTGAATTCACCCAAGTCTCAAAACGGATAAGTATTTTTTTATTATTTAGAAAAGAAAATATAATATGTTTTAGTTATAAGCCAAGGTCGTATACTAAAGAGGTTGTCCGTGTGTGCTTCTTTCTTTTGCGTGTGTGTTTGTGTGTGCGTGTGTCGGTGAGTGGGCCTGTGAATGTGAATGTGTGTGTGCGGACGTGCACGCAGCAAGGTATGTTAGTGTTTGGGATGGCATGTGTGTGATTGTGTGTGGGGGGGGGGGGTGCTCGTGTGCTTCTGTACGAGGATATGTTAGAGTGTGGGATGGTCTATGTGTGTGTGGGGGGGGGGGGCTGGGGGGTGCTCGTGTGTACGTGTGCTTGTGGCAGGGGCGGAGCTACCATACCGTCAGACCACGTTGTGCGGGTGGAGGGGGGGGGGGAGTAATGCAAGCTGTTTAACCAATTTAGGGAGCACAAAATGTGACAAAAATAATTTATTTGTACTCGCACATGATCGTGGATTGTAAAAACAAAAGAGATCTCCTGCAGCAGTGATCGTTCTACAGTAACCAACACACTTCTTGCGTAAAAAAAAACTACATGAGCTGTATTGTGAAAGATAGACAAACGTTCAAACCTCTTCCATGACTAATTACTCCTCTTTAAATAGTATAATAGGGGTGCGTAGAGGCGTCGCGAATGAAGGGGGCGTTGGGGAGGAGTGTGGACCGCACTAGATGAAATCATTTTGGGGGGGGGGGGGTAACATCATGGCAAAAAAATAGAAAATATATTGGCAAAATGAATGGTTAATTAAAATTAAATAATCTTCTAATCTAAGAGCTAAGTTGACATATCCTGACATCTTAGGGTGGGGAGGGGGGAGGGTGACACCATGACGTAAATCTGCTAACGATAGAAAAAACAATGCCACATCCATCCGTATTAATAACCTACAATAGATAAACATCTTTAGTATTATTTGTGCACAGTTTAAAGCTAATACTAGGGAGGAAGGGGTGGGTGACACCAACTAAACGTTATAGCATTTGCATGATGAAAACGATTTGGTTGAGAATTGTTATAACTTGTATGTCAAGGGGTGGGGGTGACACTCAATTTAACCCTTTACTTCAAAAACAATGATTTTTCCACTTGAATTAATAACAGTGAGAATTACACCCCTAAATGCTTTTTCTAGGTAGATTATTATAATGTTAGCACACAAGTGACGTCATTCAACAGATGTTTGGGGGAGGGGTGACACCAACTGCACCTTCCACCGAAGTAGATTGGGGTTAAACCACTTTTGAAATTTACAAATTTTCATATCATTCGATCAAGCACATTATTATCCAACAGCCTACGAGTGTGTATATTTCTAAGTGTGTGTGTTTGTGTAAGTGTGGGAAGGAGGGTGGCTGACACCAGTAAAACAATAGTTGTACATTTGATTATGCTTGAGTAATTTATTCTTATTTTAATACTTTTACTTGTCTTTTATTTTAATGATTTGTGATATGTTTTTATTGTTTAATAGGTTTTTTTTCTATTGCTATTAAGGTTGTGTGATAGTTCTATATGGCTATCAATTTATATCTTTTTCACAGATTTGTGTCATCATCAGAAATAATTTTCAATATGTAATAAGTGAAAAGGAAACATTTCGTTTTTTAAATATTATTTAAAAGTGCGTGTTGCAAAATAACATTTAAAATGTATTAATCAAGGGCGGGTGAGGATAATCGTCCTTCACGAGCTACTGATAGTGCTTTAAAGCAAAATATTCTTAGTCATAGCATTGATAGTGTCGAATTTACAAATTATCTATTACTGAAAAATAGAAAATAAAACAACTAAATAGAGGAGTATGCTACGCCGCGGGTCGGCTTGAATTGACATATTTTGTCAACCTTGAAAAGCGTTGCCAAACATTTTGAAACAATTAATTTACGCCTTAAATCAGTTTAATCTTTAATTTAGGTAATTTTACATTGGAATTTGTCATCTCTATAATATGCTGATATTGTCATAATTTAAGTCGCAGCTTACTATCTAACTCGCCCAAACATAATATCAACGACTACACACTAGAAGTCACTAACAACATTTAGGTCTTTAACTACAGTTGTGTAGCATCTGTAACTTTATGATCGGCAATCAATAGACATTTTAGGAAAATCAATGGCTGTGTTGTTCTATGGTTTAAGTTGCATTATATCCAAATATATATTCAAATAGGAATATGAAGGATTGCTAATGTATATTCATAATTTTAAAACATAATTCTCAGCTTATATGACAGCTAATTTGGCTTTAGTTATTAAAGAGTTAACTTATAATTGTTTTGATAATCACGGCTGTATATCTTAAGATAAATAACCAAAGTTTCTTTTAAAAAAAGACAGAAAAATGTCAGGAAAAACATGTCTGCTGGGATATTTTGTAGCAGTATAAGAATAAGACATATATTTTTATTTATTTATTTTTATTTATACGCTTACACACACATACACTTACACTTACACACACACACATGTATCTGTTTTTTTAAAAGAAATGCTCATTCAACACTCTTTTTAGTGGTTGAAATATTTAATGGCATAGCACTTCAGCAATTAGAATTCAAATAAAAATTTTAACAACTAAGAAATCGTATTTTCAGACGAATGAATTTTTCATCTAATATTCAAGAATCAGAACAGAAAAATAGTCAGCACAAGATTTTCCAAAAGTCCAAAAATCTCTGAGCATGGAGTTTATCGTCCAGAGCTGAAGGGGTAGCAGAGGTTACCTCCACACAGACTTGGGCAACACACGCCTCCGGCTGCACAATCAGCGTCAGTTGTGCAGAAAGTGCCGCCACATATACCAAATCCGCCACCTGTTGTAGACTGTGAAAACAATGTGAAGTATTCGTAAGCCAAGTTCTGTAATATGTGTAGGGGCCTACTTACGTGGAAACGCGCTAAATATTATTGTATACCTCTTGTTAAAGTGTGAGTGAAAAAATAGAACACATTTAAGTTTGTTATTTAGTTTAAAAACACAGCTCCTAACATACCGAGTAAAACTATTTTAATTGATTTTATACATTTTTTTATCGAAGATTCAAAATATTCTACTTTAATAGAAGTTTCTAAAATTTAATGAAGTAGTTTTTGTTCAGGTAAAACCAATACTTCAAGAAATCTAAAAAGCTGTTATAGAGTATGTGGAAAATTAGACCACATTTAAGTGTTGTTATAGAGGTTAAATACACATGTTCTAACATATAAAGTAAAGCTGTTTTTGTTAATTAAAAAGTTTTACTATAACAGATGCCATATTTTCTACTAAATACAAGTGTATAAATTTAAAGTAGTTTTTGCTCTGGTGCTATAAAGGCTTTGAGAATTCTAAAAATCTGTTGCCCGGGGGTAACAAACAAAGTACTTACCGGACAGGCTAGGGTCTGGCACCTGTCACCGGTGTAGCCAGAGACACAGACACAAGTGGCCACATTGGAAACTACGGTACAGGTTCCACCATTCTCGCAGACGACGCCATCACAGGGGTTGGGGGGGTACTGGTGTAGAGAGATGAAAAGTATGATACTATTACAATACTGGTACAGCAGATAGAAAGTATGAGACTATCACAGTACTGGTGTAGTGAGATAGAAACGTTTGAGACTATCAAATGGGTTGGGGGTGAGGGATAGTGGATAGAAAGTATGACACTTTCAGTAAATACATGGATTCAATTGAATAACTAAATTAAATTAAAGTAAATTAAACAATGTCATTAAGTAAATAAACACTTTAAATCTTTTCCAATTCCAGCAGTTTTAGTGTCCAGAATTACGATTACAACATCACAAAATCAAAATTTTCTACATGGATTTCAGAAATATTAAAAGATCCATTAGATTTTTCATTGATAAAGTAAAATTACAATATCGTATATACATTATAGCGTACGCCAGGTCGAAAGTTATTTTTTTAGTTCGAATATTAGTTTCAGATTACGTAAATAAGTAGCGAAATAATTATTAATACAGTTAAACTTGATAAATAGCGCTCAAGTCAAATTCGCAAAAGATTTACCAATCAAAGTTCCACAGTAGGTGCCTGTGTAGTTTACAGTACACCGACAATAGGCTCTGCCACTTTTTTCATAACATGTTCCACCGTTAAGGCACTTGATCTTTGAGCAAGCCGCTAATGTAATAAAGGAAAAAAAATGTAAGCTGGTTTTCAAGGTAATTTTTATATATCTTGGTTAATGTTTAAATATACATTTATGAAATAATTTGGTAGCTGATACTTACATGACTCCACCATCTGTAAAATACAATATAATTAAAGTGAATACAAATATATATATATATATATATATATATATATATATATATATATATATATATATATATATATATATATATATATATATATAAATAATATGTATATATATAGGCGTATAATTTTTTTACAAACACCCTATTTTAATATTATACTTTAACATTATTACAGTATCAACTGAGTAAAGGCTATTTACCGATAGGTACGTCAGCATCAATCCAACCTGTTTTAAAAAATAGTTTAAAATGTACAATAACTATTTTGAAGAATTTAATTTATAGAAAAAAAGTAACAATAAACATCACAATCCAGTCAGGATAGAGGCCTATAATAATTATTTTGTTAAGGAAAAATATGTGCATTACCTTGCTGAAGTAAAAATATTAAAACACTATCAATTCGGTAATTGTTTACTGTTTTATTGGTGTTACTTAGAAGTGACAGAAATTACTTACCAGCAGGAGGAACTTGTAGCAGCTCATGATTGTATTGTTACTGCAGCTGAAAATTCCACACAGGCGAGGTAACTCAATCTTCAAGTAAGGGAGATAATGTTCACCAGACGCAAGACAACTTTGCACAAGGATGTAAAGCTCTGTTTTATTTCGTGAGCTATGACTGAAAACCACTCAAGCAGAACAAGACAAGGGCGTCTCTCGTTACAATAGTTTTATATAGCTTGTTGGATTATATCATCGATCATCGCGTATACAGTGTGTATTAAATTTATAATTTTACCTGATTTTATTGTAGTCCAAAACTGTAGAATAAGAGGGTTTTCTATGGGGTCTGTCAAAGTAAGGAATCTATAAGAACTTTAAGACATATTGACAGCTCCTAGTGACACATTTCCTGCAAAAAATATCTACAGAGTAAACTCTTTGTTGATACGTCGTTCCTAATAACTATCAATAAGTGGTGTAACGTCTAATTACCTTTATTAACTTTTAACCCGCATGACAATCCCCTGATTAGGTCATTATAAGTGTTACCCAACTTTCAACATCTCATTTACCAAAAAATGGCATAGAAATCATTGATACATTGTTAAAAGAACATTCAACAAAGCTAACACATAACCAAAGCTAACACATAACATATTCATTTCTAAATGGAGCAAACAACGTTGGTACTGCATTACTTGCGATAATAACACTCTGATAGCATGATTTATTAGTTTTTGCTTATAATACAGTTTACGCCAAAATAAACATAAACTGTTTTTGACTTAAATGTTTTTATTTTTTTTTCTTACCCACTTTCCGCCTATCCTTATAAATTAATAGCTATAATATTTTGTTTCCGAAATAATTGTTGTATCTCCACTCCAACCAACTCATGTTTCTGTGGTAAAAACGCCACTGCCACCAACTCAATACATCCAACTCTCGAAAACATTTTGACTTCAAAGAGAACAAAAATACATTTATTGTATTTTTACGAAGCAATCAAATTACGTTACATAAACTCCTTTGTAACATTTTTGATAAGCTTCAATGAATATTTTTTCTAAAAAGCGAGTGGGAAGGCTAATTCAGTTTTAAACTCCAATATCCCCACCCCACTCCCCGTCCCACCCCACCCTCACCCCTCCCCAACCCACACTAGCGTTAACTCTTTACTTTGCTAATATATTATTTGTATTACCTATTCATGGCAGAAAATTGAACAGAACTAATTTATAAATTGCAAGTTCTTTTTCATAACGAGCGAATAATTGAAAGTCTTTAATTACATTTCATCAATTATATTTGAACCAAAGTTTAACGACAATAAAATAAACCTTCACTAAACTTACTGATCTGTTATAGATTATAACGAATTAATTTGTGTAAGATTCTAAACCAAAAACGTATCTAATTATAGTATTATTACAATGTGTTAAACGACACGTAAATAATAAAGCATCTGTTACATTTTGTACATATATAGATATTAATATAACTGAACATAACTGTCCAGACAGTTATTTTACGTGCAACAAAGATCTATTTATTTTGTGATAAAAATTGTTTTTAAAAAATGACAATTTTATCTTTTAGGATGTTCAATCAGTTATTTTTATCAGTGTTGTCTCGCTACAAGCCTAGCCTAAAAACTGTATAAAAACGGCAATCAATAATGAAAACAAGCTAAGAAATAAAGTGAAAAACAAAATCCACACCATCAAATGTTCTTTAGCATACTCCAATCATGAAAAACTATAGTAATAATAACGACACGTTTTGTAGTTCACAAGTACCCAGTTTAAGTTCCCTTAACTGTTTATTTACCGCTGAGAATATTTCTGGTTGTAATCTTTAAATCAAGGTAAATAAACTAAAGATCTTCTGATCTACAATTTTTTTTCTCAACAAACCTAGTTGTAATGTTATCTTTAAATTTCATCTAAGAACCTGAATATTAAGAGATGTTTTAATTGATATCCATCATCATCATTTCCCGTTCGTGCACAAAACACATTGTGCAGATGAAGTAGAGTTCATCTTCTTCAGAGACCTCGGCATTTGAAGGGATAGTGTGGTCAGCAGTATGCCCAGCCGCCTTTGTTTCCCTAACATAAATTAGACACCCGTCAGAGCTGACAACGTTCCACTGATTTGAACCAGTGTTCGAACTCGAGACACTCTGTTAACGGTTAGCTCTCTACCGCTAGGCCACACCGTCAGTAATTGATATATTTACCAAACATAATTTCACGACGTAAAAACAAAAGCGACATCTGGTGGAGACGACTAGTGATGTTGATTTAATGTTTAGGATCAACAGAAGAAAACGTTTAACTCACCGAAGTCTCTAAACGGATTAGTATTGTTTTATTGTTTAGAAAAGAAAATATAATGTGTTTTAGTTATAAGCCAAGGTCGCATTCTAAAGAGGTTGTCTGTGTATGTCTCTATCTTTTGCGTGTGTGTTTGTGTGTGCGTGTGGGGGTGAGTGGCCCGATGAATGTGAATGTGTGTGTGGACGTGCGGACGTGCGGACGTGCACGCAGCAAGGTATGTTAGTGTCTGGGATGGCATGTGTGTGATTGTGTGTGTGGGGGGGGGGGAGGTGCTTGTGTGCTTCTGTACAAGGTATGTTAGTGTCTGGGATGGCATGTGTGTGTGTGGGGGGGGGGGGTGCTCGTGTGCTTCTGTACGAGGTGTGTTAGAGTGTGGGGTGGTCTGTGTGTGTGGGGGGGGGGGTGCTCGTGTGTATATGTACATGAGTGCGTAAGTGTGCTTGTGGCAGGGGCGGAGCTACCATACCGTAAGACCACGTTATGCGGGGGGAGGGAGTAAGGCAAGCTGTTTAGCCAATTTAGAGAGCACAAAATCTGACCAAAAAAGTAATTTCTTTGTACTCGCGCATGATATTGGATTGGAAAAACAAAAGAGATGTCCAGCAGCAGTGATTGTTCTACAGTAACTAACACACTTGTTGCGTGAAAAAAAAACTACATGAGCTGTATTGTGTAAGATAAACAAACGCTCTTCCATGACCTATTAGTCTAATAGGAGTGTCCAGAGGCGTCGCGAAGGAAGGGGGCGTTGGGGGGGGGGGGTGCGGACCGCACTAGATGAAATCATTTGGGGGGGGGGGGGTAACACCATGGCAAAAAAAAATAGAAAATATATATGGAAAAACAATGATCTTTCCAGTTAAATGAATGATTAATTAGAATTAAATAATCTTTTAAGAGACAAGTTGACAGAAACCCCGACAAGAGTGGGTGGGGGGGGGGGGGGTTGATACCAAGACGTAAACCTGCTAACGATATAGATAACAATGCAAAATCCAGCTGTATTAATACCCTACTTAAGATAAACATCGTTAGTATTATCTGTGCACAGTTTAAAGCTATCACGGGGGAGGGGGGGGGGCTAGGTGACACCAACTAAACGGTGTAGCCTTCGCCTGAGAAAAAAAGCTTTGGTTGAGAATTGTAATAACTGATGTGACAATCGACTTCAGGGGTGGGGGTGACACCAAATACACCTTCCACTGTAGTAGATTGGGGTGAAACCCCTTTTAAAATTTACATTTTCATATTAATCGATCAAGCCTACTATTATAAAACAGACTACGAATGTGTATATGTGTAAGTGTGTGTGTGTTTGTGTGTGTGTTTGTGTAAGTGTAAGTGTGTGGAGGAGGTTGACTGACACCAGAAGAACAATAGCCGTACATTTACTTTTGCTTGAGTGATTAGGCCTTTAGGTGCCGCACCGGGTGACACCCGACCTAGCTACGCCATAGGGGGTGCCCATAAATCTTTTTTTTTTAAATTGTACCAATCAAACTAAAATAAATAGTTCCTCTTAATTATTGTTTTAATAAAACATAATAAAAATGACATAGATCTAAAAAGAATTTATTCAATTTTTTTTTACATAAATACAATTTATACCTTCCCTTCAATAAGTTGAATTTTACATTACTAAATAGCTTCTTTCAAAGCTATAATTAATTATTGTAAACGTGCTGGTCTCGTTGTCCAGATAAATAGACTTTTACTTTTTGGGATAACCAAATAAATACCGATAATTGTATAAGGCAAGAAGAGTTACGGGGAATGTTAACATACTAACACGATCGTTTTGTTTCAATTCGGATGAACTATTAGTTCGTTCTTTCATTTCACATTTTTAAACATTATTAGATTTTGAATTTTGTCCAAAATATTTCATTGAATTAGACCCAGACATCTAAAAATCTAAGGAAAAAATGCTTTTTCTTAAGTTTCGCAGAATATATATATATATATATATATATATATATATATATATATATATATATATATATATATATATATATATATTTTTAGTCAATACACTTTCCTGTAGTTCATATTTTATTTCTGGACACAGCAAGCAAAAGTGAATTGAAAGAGGCAGAACAGAAAAATAGAACAAAGTTCCAAAAAAGTCCAAAAATATCAAGGCGTGGAGTTTATTGGCCAAAGCTGAAGGGTTACCTCCACACAGACTTAGGCAACACACGCCACCGGCTGCACAATCAGCGTCAGTTGTGCAGAAAGTGCAGCCATATGTTCCTATACTGGGTACGCTGAAAAAGAAAATAAAATATTCGTTTACCAAAATGCCTCCACAAGTGCTTGGTGTGAATTCAATGGAATAATATATGTAAATATGGGATAACAGATATAACATATGTAGCTATTGGATAACAGATATAATATATGTAAATATGGGATAACAGATATAACATATGTAACTTTGGGATATCAGATATAACATATGTAACTTTGGGATAACAGATATAATGTATGTAAATATGGGATAACAGATATAACATATGTAACTATGGGATAACAGATATAACATATGTAACTTTGGGATAACAGATATAACATATGTAACTATGGGATAACAAATATAACATATGTAACTATGGGATAACAGATATAACATATGTAACTATGGGATAACAGATATAACATATGTAACTATGGGATAACAGATATAACATATGTAACTATGGGATAACAGATATAACATATGTAGCTATTGGATAACAGATATAATATATGTAAATATGGGATAACAGATATAACATATGCAACTATGGGATAACAGATATAACATATGTAACTTTGGGATAACAGGTATAACATATGTAACTATGGGATAACAGATATAATATATGTAAATATGGGATAACAGATATAA